>NC_141166.1:104112500-104117500 GCF_055505025.1 Bos grunniens
ATGTAATGTTACAGCAGTATTTAAAGTCAGTGAAAGAGTTTTTCTTTCACTACCTTCATAACTCTGTCTTCCAAATTGTATTTTTATTTTTTAATTATTTTTACTTAAAATATTTGATGGGAAAAAATTAAGTAAATTCTGGAAACAGTAGAAAATTTGAAAAAAATCTTAACTATTTGTTTCCCAGAAGTAATATGCAGCTGATGTCCTTCATCCCTGATTCTAGCATTTGGAGTAGAAATGAAAGAAGCTATTTCAGGTGGCATTGTTTGCATCACTGCGCACTTGATTAAATCGGTTGACTCCAAATTTTTCACTTGGATTTTCTCTTTTTCTCTCTTTTGGAGATGAGGTTTGACTGTGTTGCTTTTATATACGTTTAAAAGAGGAGTTGTACATATTCTTTGACTCTGCTTACCATGCTCCCCCAACTACTACTGCCAAAATGACAATAGCCAGAAACAAGTGACCTCTCAACATAGTTGAATCTATCAGAGAATCAATGCAGTGATGCACGTTTCTAAACATAGATTCCTGTGTTTACCTGTTAATATAGAATTGCTTTTGTGGTTGGAAATTGGAGAATATCTCTACTTGAAATGACATTTCTCAGATACATTTCTTGCACATAGAAATAAAGCATATCATAATACCAGGTATACTTTTAACAGTACTTCATAATGTAGAAGGGCATGATGATAGTTGAAGTTAAAGGGGAAATTTATAAATAAATTTCTTCTAAGCAGTTATAAAAGGCTCATTTGTGTTTGTAATATTTTTTTATAAATTTGCTTTCTTTTAGAAGCTGGGGATAATAATGCACTAACTCATAGACAGTAGAGTGAGGGAAAATTGCAAGTAAAGTTGACATTATCCTATATGACATACCCAATAAATGTAAACTGTTATCTCTAAAATGAATATAAAAATTTGACTAAGAGTATCACTTTGATAGATCAAAAGTGAAGTCCTAGCAACATGGATGGAACTCGAGATTATCATACTAAGTGAAGTAAGTCAGACAGAGAAAGACAAATATATGATATTGCTTATATGTGGAATTTTTAAAAAATGATATAAATGAACTTACTTACAAAACAAAAAACAGGCTCAGAGAGAAAGATCTCATAGTTGAGGGGGGAGAGATAGATTGTGAGCTTCAGGTTGAGAAGTAGGCACTGCTTATTTAAAACAGATAACCAACGAGGACCTACTGTATAGCATAGGGAACTCTGCTCAATTCTCTGTAATAACCTAAATGGGAAAAGAATTTGAAAACGAATACGTAATGTGTATATGTATAACTGAATCACTTTTTTGTAGAAACTAACACAAATTGTTAATCAATATACCCCAATATAAAATAAAACAAATTTTAAATGAAGTTCAAAAAATGCTGGCACTCTTTTTTAAAGGACACCATCCTGAATTCTGTACAATGGCTAACAGTCATCTCTTTGTTCAGTCACGGTAACATATATACATTAGGTTAATGGAGACTTTAGACAGTATAATGTAATGATGAAGAACACGGCCTTTTGAGTCAATAGAACTGAGTTAAAATTCTCGCTCACTTTGGATAGACTACTAAATTTGCTAAGATTTAGTTTTCTTCTCTGAAAAATGAACATTTACCTTACAGGGCTATTGAAAAATATGAGATAAAGCATTTATCACTGTACCAAGCCTATAGTAAATATCTGAAAATGGCACTTGTTCTCACTAGTATTGCTGTAGTATATTCACCTTTATATATATATATCTGTGATGTTATAGGACTCAGATTTTGCCTCATTAACTTTCCTTAATAAAAATAAGAATACTTTGGATTGTGAAAGTCATGCATTTTTTAAATAATATGAACTCAAGTTCATTATACATTTGTTTTATAGTAGATTCTTAAACACCTACTAATGTATCTCAGTATAATTCATATTTTCAAATATGAAGTTTATCATTTCAGTAGACAAATAATTTTTTAATCTTGGCATCATAAGACACTGTCATGGAAACAGTATGTGCATGCTCAGTCGCTTCAGTCATGTCCAACTCTTTGTGACCCTGTGGCACGTAGCCCACTAGGCTCCTCTGTCTATGGGATTCTCCCAGCAAGTATACTGGAGTGGGTTGCCATGCCCTCCTCCAGGGGATCTTCCCAACCTGGGAATCGGACCTGTATCTGCTTGTGTCTCCTGCATTGCAGGCAGATTCTTTATCAGTGTATCACCTGGGAAGCCCAGTGGAAGCAGTATTACCTACTTTTATTCTTTTTCAACCACTTTTAATTTTTTTATTAGATTCTTTTTTTTCCTAAAAATAATTAGCCTTTCATTCATTGAGACCAGATGTCTATAAACAATAATAACCTTAAATTTTGGATCTCCAACTGAAGACATTTTTTTATTAGATTTGTCATTCCAAAAACCTGTCACTGACATATAACAATTTTTCCATATTCTATAGATTAGAGAGAATAGCTTAGAAAATTCTCCATCACAATTGCATTTAACCAAAGCATTTGAAAAGGATATTTAATTATACCTACTATCCCTTTTTTATCTCCCCAGTGTTGTTTACTATTTCAATAAGCAGTATAATTTGCATTGTTAATCTGAAGTCATTCAGCATATTTTTATGAGTTTGGTCTTAGGGGAAATAAAAATAATGTACAAATTTCATGATAAATAAAAATGGAACATCATTTACTTAAGTCCACTTAGTTCATTTCTGTTCTTTCTGACGTTTCTCTTCTCTGCCTCTCTCACCTTCTTCAACCTTCTTTAAAATCCAAAACCTTAAAGAATGCCAGGAAGAAAAAATAAATAAAAAGTGTAGTGGCAAGGTTTGTGATGAATCCATATCCTCAAATTGGTATCCATGACATACATATTGGGTCGACTGGAATTTTAGACAGTGTAGCGTTAACTCAACCCATATATTTAAGTATTCCTACTGAATTGTGTGAATTTTATCCCTTGTCTGATTACTCAACCCTATTTAGAAAGAGAATTGTGTTTTCCTAAAAATAAAAGAAATGTTAATGTATGGATCCTCCAACTTCACGAACCACATAGAGAACAGGTAATTGAAACTGTTCAACTTTGGTCAAAAAAACTAACCCTAGGTGGTAATGTAAATGTCACTGTCAGGAAGAGGTTAGATGATCTTTCAATTTCAGTGGATGGGAAAGGCAGTTTTGTTATTTTGGCCATTGACCTGTCATTTACTTAAATTTAAACTTAACTACTACAGTAAGGTATCAGTTTATTAATATAATCCAGGTTCTGTATTTTTTCAGAGCAGTTTAAGATTCACAGAAAAATCGAGAGGAAAGCAGCATTTTCCTGTATCCAGGCTCAATTTTAAGTCAACCATTTAACTTGCATACTCCAGAGTCCTTGTATATATAGTAAAAATAGGTTAGCTAGTAAGAATTGGTATAAATGATTTCCTAAGACTCATAATAACTATTAATGATAAGTCTTTATTACTATTTACAGAACTGTATAGGTGAAATGCATTAAATAGAACTGAGTGACTATTTGGTTACCTAATATGACTTGTATTTAGATGAAGTCTTAAACTTTCTCATGGCATTTTTAGAGTAATTTAAATATAGGTGAGATCATGATATAATAAGGTATTTTAATATAACATGAATGTATGTATTATCATTATGGTTATTTATTAGTTTTTTCCATAATTTTTTAACTTGTAAATTTTTGCTAAAAATGGATTGAATTTCAAGGAAGGGTGAGAGTAAAAAGAGTAATCTCAGCTGTGTATGCACAATCTTTTTATCTCAGTGACTTTTCCTTATTTTTTTGTCATCAACATTTTTTTAAAGATCCTTGTTTCAAATTGAGTTGTGCAGCATTCAGTACCAAAGTTGATTGGAATCCAGATCTTTCTATTTAAGAAACTGTTTAGGGAGACCCATGAACAGTATGCGGAGAAGGCGATGGCACCCCACTCCAGTACTCTTGCCTGGAAAATCCCATGGATGGGGGAGCCTGGTAGGCTTCAGTCCATGAGGTCGCTAAGAGTCGGACACGACTGAGCGACTTGACTTTCACTTTTCACTTTCATGCACTGGAGAAGGAAATGGCAACCCACTCCAGTATTCTTGCCTGGAGAATCCCAGGGATGGGGGAGCCTGGTGGGCTGCCATGTATGGGGTCGCACAGAGTCGGACACGACTGAAGTGACTTAGCAGCAGCAGCATGAACACTATGAAAAGGCAAAAAGACAAGGAAGCCTGGCGTTCATGGGGTCCCAGAGATGGACACAATTGAGCGACTGAACTGAACGATGATTTTAAAGTTATTAAAATGATATTTACAGTAGTTCTTCCTCATAATTTCTAGGTGGTAGCTAAATCACTTTTAATCACTAAGAGAAGACCAAGATGTTTCAGCTCCAGATGTTTTCTTGAGTTTCCCACAGAATTGGAGATCTGTTAGGACAAAATTTTTCTATCCCTAGGCCAGTGGTTCTCAAGTCAGCATTTTTGGCCCCATCTGCAAGTTTGATAGAAATGTAAGTAAATGTCCTCCTATTTTCTCTACCAAATCAGAATCTCAGGGTGTTGGGTCCAAGAAACTTAACAAGCTTTTCTAGGTAATTGTTATGTTGCATGTTAAAGATTGAGAACCACTGCTTTAGGCCAAAGAGAACAAAAAAGTAAGTTAGTGGTATCTAGATGGGGCTGGAAGAGTGAGTATGTAGTTAGTTTCCATTATCTTCAGTCGCTGGCACACAACCATTTGTTTTATATTCTGTAGAGTTCCTAGACAGTTCTTTAGCATCTTAGCGGCAGTTTAAAAGGAGATATAAAGTGTGTTATGAGCAAGTAGGTGAGGTCAGGAATAGTCACAAGTAGATAGGAACGTAGACCAGAAAAAGTCTTCTAAATGTGTTGGTGAAAATAGAATGAGCTGATAATTTAATTCTTGGATAATTTCCAAATATTACAATTTAATAGCATTAACTTGAAAATA